>NC_079205.1:29127958-29130458 GCF_026745355.1 Beta vulgaris subsp. vulgaris | reverse complement strand
TCGAGTGAGATTTCGGGTATGCCACCTGTTAGGGCTGTCACCATAGACTTAGTTCCTAGAACTGCACCTATATCAAAGGCATCTTATAGAATGTCACCTCCTGAGATGAGTGAGTTGAAGATGCAATTGCAAGAGTTGCTAGATAAGAGTTATATTAGGCCTAATGCATCAGCTTGGGGAGTTCCTTTACTATTTGTGAAAAAGAAGGATGGGAGTGCGAGGTTGTGTATTGACTATAGGGAATTGAACAACGTATCCATCAAGAACAAATATACTTTGCCTAGAATAGATAACCTATTCGATCAATTAAACAGATCGAGCGTGTTCTCGAAGATTGATTTGTGTTTGGGGTATCACCAGTTGAGGGTATGATAAGGATGTACCTAATACTGCGTTTAGGAGGCATTATAGTCATTATGAGTTCACTGTAATGTCGTTTGGGTTAACTAATGCTCCTGCCATATTTATGAATTTAATGAATAGGATTTTCCATGATTTATTAGATAAGTTCGTGGTGGTATTCATTGATGATATTATGATCTTTACGAGGAATGAAGTAGAACATGATGAACACTTGAGAGTTATATTGGAGACGCTTAGCAAAAATCAATTCTATGTCAAGTTCTCTAAGTGTGAGTTCCGTTTGGAAAAAGTAGCATTTTTGGGTCACTATGTGTCTAAAGAAGGAGTCTTTGTAGATCCTGCTAAGATTCAAGGTGTGAGTGAGTGGCCAACTCCAAAGAATGTGTCAGATATTAGAAGTAACCTAGGTGTAGCTGGCTATTATAGGAGATTTGAGAGGGATTTCTCAAAGATAGCGAGGCCAATGACCAATTTAATGAAGAAAGAGTCAAAGTTTGAGTGGAGATTCAAAGTGTGAAGAAGCTTTTCATATTTTAAAAGAGTGTTTGATCTCCGCACCTGTTTTGACCATGCCTGATGGAAATTCGGGATTTTAGGTGTATAGTGATGCTTCAAAGAATGGTTTGGGGTGTGTGTTACAATAGAATGGGAAGGTAATTGCGTATGCGTCGCGTCAGTTGAAACCTTATGAGGATAATTACCCTACCCATGATCTAGAGTTAGCTGCTATCATGTTTGCCTTTAAATTTTGAGACATTACATTTATGGGGAAACCTGCAAGATATTTATCGACCATAAGAGTTTGAAGTACATTTTCACCCAGAAGACCTTAATATGAGGTAGAGAAGGTGGTGGGAGTTGATTAAGGACTATGACCTAGACATCCAATATCATGAAGGGAAAGCAAATGTAGTCGCTAATGCCTTGCGTAGAAAATCGAGCCATAGCATGAATATCTTGGTAGTTCCCGAGGAAGTGTGCCAAAATATGCAAAGGCTTAGCCTAGAAGTCTTAAATCATGGGGAGAGCGAGGCAAGATTGAGCGCTTTATCATTGGGATTGTCAGTTTTTGATGAGATCAAAGAGGGTCAAGTTGGAGATGAGCACCTAGATAAGATTAAGGAGAAGATGAAAGCAAGTTAAGGAAGTCAATTTTAATATCCATGATATGGAAGTTTGAGGTTTAAGGGAAGGTGGTGTGTACCACAAAAATGTGATGAGCTTAAGAGACGTCTTAAGGATAGGGGCATAACACTCTGTATTATGTGCACCCTGGGGTGACAAGTTGTATAAAGACCTAAAGGAGATCAATTTGGTGGCCAAACATGAAGCGTGAGGTTGCTGAATTTGTTTTTAAGTGTCTAACTTGTCATAAATTCAAGATAGACATAGGAGACCCATGAGGAAGGTTCAATCCTTAGAGATTATTCCTGGATGGAAGTGGGATTCCATTTCAATGGATTATGTGACTACTTAGCCTAGGACGAGAAATGTCAATGATATTATTTGCGTTATCGTGGACCGTCCGACGAAGTTTTCCACACTCATACCAATTAAAGAGACATGGAAGAAGAAACAAGTTGCGAAGACGTATATTAAGCATGTAGTGAGATTGCATGGGGTTCCAAAGGATATTATTTCTAATCGTGATTCGAGGTTCCTCTTAAAATTTTGGAAAAAGGTCCAATTGAATCTTGGGACAACATTAAAGATGAGTACTGCCTTTCACCCTGCAAATGATGGTCAGGCTGAGCCGACTAATTAAAATATGGAAGATATGATGAGAGCGTGCGCTATTGATTTCCAAGTTAGTTGGGAAGACCAATTAGTCTTGATTGAGTTATCATATAACAAAAGTTTTCATGCGAGTATTAAGATGACACCTTTTGAGGCATTGTATGGAAGAAAGTGTAGCAGTCCCATTTGCTGGAATAATTTCAGTTAGAATATAGTATTGGGGACAGAGTTTATTGAGGAGACCGTCAAGAATGTCAAAATGATTCAGGCTAGAATTCAAGCTGCTCAAGATAGGCAAAAGAGGTATGCCGATTTAAAGCGACGAGAAGATTAGTTCGTAGTAGGTGATAAAGTGTTTCTGAAAGTATCACCAACTAAGGGAGTCATGAGATTTGGGAAA
>NC_079205.1:29120458-29122958 GCF_026745355.1 Beta vulgaris subsp. vulgaris | reverse complement strand
TAAAAGCTAAATACAACATACATAAGCAAATAGAAGCTAAAATAAAAGCTAAATTATATCATCACAAAAGTAACTAACTCATTTGTTCATTCACATTGTTGCATATATGCTTATAGCTATATCACACACTTTATATTTCACTTGTTGCATAACGGTTTATGAGTTTATATAATTTTCATCAGGTTTGGTTTTGTACATCACATTTCAATGGAGGAAGTTGAAAGAAAAAACTTTGTCCGTAAGTTTGGAAGTCGTATGTCTCCATCCGGACTTCACTCTATGATTGAAAGGATGAGTTCCCAACAAAGACAAGCGGTAAAAGATATCGGGTTCGGTGTTTTTCTTGAGTTGGGCTTTGGGGCTCTAAACAATCAGCTAAGTCTTTGGCTCATTGAGAACATTGACCCATATAGTCGTACATCATATGTACGAGATGGGAAGATCACGATTGACCGAGAAGATGTCCAAGTGACTCTTGGACTTCCTATGGGTCCTAAGGTTGTGAAGGAAGCAAGGAAGGATGATGATAATGAAGAATATAGTATTCTTTTGGAACAATGGAGAAGTATATGGGGTTTGGATAAAGGAAGCCCTAAAACTACAAAAATGCCGGAGACGATTTCAAGAGAAGTTTTGTGGTTTTGTCATTTCGTCGTGTTTGCATGGGCATAAGAATCAATTTCGCAACTACAAGATTTTGTTTTCACTCATGCACACAAGTGAAATAAGTCAAATGGATTGGTGTCAATATACAATTAATTATTTAATCGATGCAATCTTGATTTGGAAGAAAAATCCATGTGGTTTTTTCAAGGGATCTCTATTATTTCTCATGGTAATGGCACTTAAATATCTATTCTATAATTTATAAAATACACTTTTAGATCATGCTTTTCAAGGGATCATGTTGATATATGCTTGCTTCATTCTTTTTCCCAACAAGGTGTATATCACTAGTGGAAAAATAAGGAAGGGCTGCGCTAAAAAAGGCCCTTAGGGCTGCGCTTTTAGACAGCAGCCCTTTCAATAGCAGCCCTTCACTTTTTAAGTAGGGCTGTGCTTTTCAAGCGCAACCCTTCATCACGAAGGGCTGCACTTTTTAGGTAAAAGCGCAACCCTTCATTCTTAGAAGGGCTGCGCTTTTTAGGTAAAAGCGCAACCCTTCATAGTACGAAGGGCTGCGCTTGTTGAAAAAAGCACAACCCTTCTGAGCTTGAAGGGTTGAAGGGCTGCACTTTTTTCAACAAGCGCAACCCTTCGTACTATGAAGGGCTGCACTTTTTCAACAAGCGCAACCCTTCATGCTTAGAAGGGCTGCGCTTGATGAAAAAAGCGCAGCCCTTCTTGTTTTAATTTTTTTTTTTGAAAATTAATTCCCTTCCCACCCCAACCCTTCCCACCCCTGCACACCCCCTGCCCACCCCCCTGCCCACACACCTTGCACACCCCCTGCCCACCCCCTGCACACCCCCTGCACACCCCTGCACACCCCCCTGCACACCCCTGCACACCCCCTGCCCACCCCTGCACACCCCTGCCCACCCCTACCCACCCCCTTGCACACCCCTACACACTCCCTGCCCACACTGCCACACCCCAGCCACAACCCCTCCACTCAGCAGCCCTCACCCTCCACCCCACCCAAAACCTCCCTTCGACACAAAAAAATCCGATGAAATATGCAATAATATATGACAAGTGGAGAAAGGTAATAATTAATAACTTCATTATCTAATAATGTAAAAAGTGTACATATAATTGATAGAAACTAGTACATTCGAGCTAAAATGTATCATAAGCAATCATCGGTAATGTGGGACGCCAAATTATCCCGAACTTCATCTATTTCTTCTTTGGTGAAGTTCCTCAAACTTGGTGTGGATTTCTTCTTATTATAAACCTTGCAAAACAACCAAGGAACAAACACATATATAAGAATTCAATCATTTTACCGTAGTTAGTAGTTCTAAAAATGACATATACCTTCCTGAAATTCAATCAAAAACAAATGCAAGTCTAAGAATCTACATACTAGTTATATTATGCCTCATATAATGATGTTCAAAGAGAATTTTGGGTTAAATGACTTGATCAGTACAATCTGGGAGCGAAAAGGCCAAAATAGCCCCGAAATGGCCTTTTCATTCCCGAAATGCAACAAACAACAATTGGAAACCTAAAAATCTATACAATAGTTACATTATGCCTCATATAATCATGTTCAAAATGAATTTGGGGTTAAATGAATCAATAAATACGATTTGGAAGCGTAAAAGGCAAAAATAGGCAGAAACTAACATATACTAATTAATTAATAAGTTACATACATTTTGAAGATCATAAACTGTAGTGCAACGGTTGACGATATCGAGCATGAACCTTATGACGTAATACCCACACGAAAGTCCACCTTCTTGTTGCAGACACTAAATTCACCAAAGGATGCAATAAATGACATTGATGTTAGATGTGTATTATGTGTTTCTATATAAGGAAAAAA